>NW_024038750.1:0-13264 GCF_016077235.1 Cyprinodon tularosa | reverse complement strand
ATAAAGGTTCGGGAATTCTGAGATCAAAGTCAGAATTCTGAGATCAAAGTCACAATTCTGAGATCAAAGTCACAATTCTGAGATCAAAGTCACAATTCTGAGATCAAAGTCACAATTCTGAGATCAAAGTCACAATTCTGAGATCAAAGTCACAATTCTGAGATCAAAGTCAGAATTCTTAGATTAAAGTCAGAATTCTGACTTTTTTTCCCCATACTATACGGAAATAAAATAAAAAATCAGTTAACATTTTTTTTTTCCAGTGGCCCTAATCCTCTTCCGTAGGTTCTGGAGGAATCCAGAACCTTCCGGCTGCAGCTTCAGGATAAAACGGTCCTGATGCTGCAGCAGCAAAATCCAACTCTGTTTATCACTGAAAGACGGGAGCAGAGCGGGAGGATGAACAGACTGCATGGGGTCAACAGGGTTCTTTAAAATCAAGATACATTTTATTTCTTTTTCTTAAAAAACAAACATTACAAAAAAATCTGAATAGAGAATTAGATCAATGAACCGACAAGGAGAAAAAAAAAAAAAACATTCTTGTTTTAAACTCTCAAAACAAAAACCCCTCCTGTTGCATTCTGAAAACAAAAGCAGGATGTGGAGATGCCTGGCTCAAGGGAACGGATGGTGCGTCGGCCTGCGGGGGGCGCCGTCTGCGACAGCAGGAGAAACGAGACAGAAGAAAGAGAAAAAAAAACAGCAGCTGACGGGAAAAAGGAAGGAAAAACAAAACCTGACTGATTGGAAAGCTGAGAAAAAAACAACGACGCAGAGAAGAAGAAGGAGGCGGCTTTAAATACGATGCCACAACGCCCCCCTGAACGCCCGCAACCTGGAACAACCACATCAGCCAAGCTCCGCCCACCGATAGGACCGCCGTCTGCAGAGGCAGAACGCTCCGCCCACCGATAGAACAGCCGTCTGCAGAGGCAGAACGCTCCGCCCACCCATGGGACCGCCGTCTGCAGAGGCAGAACGCTCCGCCCACCGATAGAACAGCCGTCTGCAGAGGCAGAACGCTCCGCCCACCCATGGGACCGCCGTCTGCAGAGGCAGAACGCTCCGCCCACCGATAGGACCGCCGTCTGCAGAGCGCCGCGTCTCTGCTCACCGATAGGACCGCCGTCTGCAGAGGCAGAACGCTCCGCCCACCGATAGGACCGCCGTCTGCAGAGGCAGAACGCTCCGCCCACCGATAGGACCGCCGTCTGCAGAGACAGAACGCTCCGCCCACCGATAGGACCGCCGTCTGCAGAGGCAGAACTCTCCGCCCACCGATAGGACCGCCGTCTGCAGAGGCAGAACGCTCCGCCCACCGATAGGACCGCCGTCTGCAGAGCGCCGCGTCTCTGCTCGGCCAGATGCTCTAATACTGAGACAGAGGGGAGAAGCGGCGCTGAAATGCGATATAAAAAGCATAAGGAGTTGCGAGCACGAAGCAGCATTTCCTCCGACCGTTGAGCCAGGCAGCTTGGAGGGGAAAGTCAAAAAAAAAAAAAAAAACAGAAAAAAAAAGCAGAGCGACAAAAGAAAAGCAACATTTCATCAGAGACAGAAAGACGCGCTGCAGACGGAGAGCCTCCTCTAGTCTTCCCCAGACGGCGCCTCCTCTTCTGAGCCGTTCTCTTCCTCCTCATCTTCCTCCTCCTCCTCCTCTTCCTCTCCTCCTGCAGACTCCTTTGTTGTCTTGGGGGCGGGGGAAGTCTCCTCCTTCTTCTCGCCTGCCTCCTCCTCTTCCTCCTCCAGAGGACTCTCTGGCTCCTCCTCCTCCTCCTCTTTGGGTGAGCTCTTCTCCACAGTCTTGGAGCTGGGGCGTCCCTTCCCCTTTCCTTTCATGGGGCTCGGGGTGACTGCAGGGAAGAAGAAGAAGACGGTTCAGGGCGGCCATCGCTGCCTCAGAGTGATGGCACTAAGACCGGAGCAGACGCTACCTGTGGCCTTTAGTCGCGGTTTAGGGCTCTTCTTCTCCTTCTTGTCTGGCCGTCCTCGTCGAATCACCTTCTTTCCTTTCTTCTTGGAGCGGCCATAGTCGCTGTCATCATCATCCTCCACCATGAAGTCTTCATCGCTGCCAGACTCGTCAGCTGTGGGGAACACAGAGATTCCAGTTTCATTAAACTGAAGCAGAGGATCATGGGAAAAGCAGAGGATCATGGGAAAAGCAGAGGATCATGGGAAAAGCTGTTTGAAAAGTGCAGCTCGCCATGTTCTGAGGAAAACCGGATCTATCTGCAATCAGTGGCCGATGGAATGTTGAACCCAGGGCTCCGCTTCACCAAGCAGGCCTAAACTGATCCAGCCTAAAGTCTAAATGGATCCAGCCTAAAGTCTGAATTGATCCAGCCTAAATTGATCCAGCCTAAATTGATCCAGTCTGAATTGATCCAGCCTAAAGTCTAAATTGATCCAGCCTAAAGTCTGAATCAATCCAGACTAAAGTCTGAATCAATCCAGACTAAAGTCTGAATCAATCCAGACTAAAGTCTGAATTGATCCAGTCTAAATTGATCCAGCCTAAAGTCTAAATTGATCCAGTCTAAATTGATCCAGCCTAAAGTCTAAATGGATCCAGCCTAAAGTCTGAATTGATCCAGCCTAAAGTCTGAATTGATCCAGCCTAAATTGATCCAGTCTGAATTGATCCAGCCTAAAGTCTGAATTGATCCAGCCTAAATTGATCCAGTCTGAATTGATCCAGCCTAAAGTCTGAATTGATCCCGCCTAAAGTCAGGAACAGAGTGTTCAGTTACGGCTGCTATCACTTAGCAGTAGAACCACTCAGAGTTGAAGGAGTGCGTAACGAGTATGAAAAGCCATCATCAGATTTCCCTGATTGGAAAAGTCACCATGACGACAGGAAGTGCGTATTTCACCCACTGGAACTAGAGATTTAATGAAGAAATGCAAAAAAATGAAAGAAAAAAAAAGGAGAATGTGTTTAAAAGAGAAACGGCGCTAAAGCTGCCAAGGAGAGAAAGATGGAGAACAATGTTGATCTAGTTAATATGTTTATATGAACGGGGCTATGGCAGGCCGTTTTTACATTTATTCAAAGCACTCTCCTCTCTGTTGTTCTATTTATAGATCACTAAATTAAGATTCATCCTGATCAAAATCACTCCTAGACTGAACTGTAATAGATTTTCTAAAATACACTAGGGCTGCTCCATGTTTATCTTGTTTCTGCTCGTTAGAAGCGACTGGCGCGATGTGTTGACGTCTGTACGATGCGTTCAATGGTATCACGTAATTAAGCGGGTCGACCCGGCTCTGGTGTTCTCAGTGAGCCGACCAGAGCAGAGGAGCGGGTGGCTGTGCGAGTCGTTTGACACGCGTCAGTGAGCTGTTCCCACTGCCTCTAAAAGCGGTTTAAACCGGTTTTTCCCCAGTGAGGGAGGGTTATAGTGCTTCTTTTAGCATCTAATCCCTTTAAATTTTTTTAAAAAGTGTTTTTAGTTGTCTGAGGTCTTTGTTCAGCCTTCCTAACGTCCAGATTTAGGACGCGTCAGGAAATGGCAGCAACCACACAGCTGGTTTGGAACGATGAAACCGGCTGGTATTCCTATAAATGGAGTGAATGCTTGCTTTAGTTCTACGTACGGTCCATGTAGGGCTCCTCCTGGTCTTCGTGCTCCTCATCCTCGCTGCCGCCGTCTCCCAGCAGCATCTCTCTCTGTTTTGAGACAGCCTTGGAAGCAGCCTGCCTCACCGTCCGCTTTCGACTGACCTCCTTGTCATCGTCACTGTCATCTGTGGACAAATACAGACCTGTTAGGCTGCAGCTCATCACTACTGGCTTAAACTGATAGAAATTTACTCCTTAGATCTACCTAATAGGGAAAAAGAAGAAGGAGGAGGATTATTATACAGGGTTATTGCACAGGATATTAAACAGTAATTGCTCATCCTATATTGCAGGTGTTGCAGTAACAGTATCTCATCGTAGAGTCTGAATGAACTTCGCTACACGGCAGAGATAAAAGCCGAGTCCTCGTCTTTAGCCGCCTTCATGCTAACCTGGAGCCCTCTGCTGGTTGCTGTCCTCCTGACGACATTTAAACCTTTTAATCAATAATCCTCTGTGGTTCCTTTATTTTTATTGGTTAGAAACTGATAGAAAAAATAAAAAAACACACATTCGATTTGAAAAACGTCCCAATGATCTTAGGAGCTATGCTGTCTGGGGGCTTTATGCCCCCTGGTAGGGTCACCCAAGGCAGACAGGTTCGGAGTCAGACAAAGAGAAACCCAAAGACCTGCCGGACGCGGGTCACCGGGGCCCCACTCTGGAGCCACGCTGGCGAGCGCCTGGCGGCCGGGCTTTTACCCATGGAACCCGGTCTGGCACAGCCCGAAGAGGAAACATTGGCCCCCCCTCCAATGGGCTCACCACCTGTAGGAGGGGCCAAAGGGGTCGGGTGCATTGTTTGATGGATAGCGGTCGAGGGTGGGGGCCCTGACGTTCTGACCCTCAGCTGAAGAAGCTGGCTCTTGGGACGGTGGGGAAGGAGCCTGAGTTAGTGCGCGAGGTTGAAAGTTTCCAACTAGAGATAGTTGGACTTTCCGCTACGCATGGCTCTAAAACCAGACTCCTTTCCTTGAGAGGGGCTGGACATTCTCCCACTCTGGAGTTGCCCCTGGTGAGAGGCACCGAGCTGGGTGGGCATTTTGTTGCCCCCCATCGCGGCGCCTGTACGTTGGGGTTGACCCCGGTGAACCAGAGGGTCGTCTCACTCAGCATACGTGTGGGGGGACGGGTTCTGACTGTTGTTTGCGCTTATGCGCCAAACAGCAGTTCGGATTACCCACCCTGTTTGGAGTCTTTAGAGGGGTTACTGCAGAGTGCCCCTCCTGGGGACTCCCTTGTTCTTCTGGGGGACTTCAACGCTCATGTAGGCAATGACAGTGAGACCTGGCGAGGCGCGGTTGGAAGGAATGGCCCACCTGACCTGAACTCGAGCAGTGTTCTGTTGTTGGACTCGTCATGGATTGTCCATAACGAACTCCATGTTCAAGCATTAGGATGTCCATATGTGCTCTTGGCACCAGGACACCCTAGGCCGTAGTTCAAAGATCAACTATGTTGTTGTTTCATCTGACCTGCGGACGCATGTCTTGGACACTAGGGTGAAGAGAGGGGCGGAGCTTTCCACCGACCACTACCTGGTGGTGAGTTGGCTCCGATGGTGGGGGAGGACGCTGGTCAGACCTGGTAGACCCAAACGTATTGTGAGGGTTTGCTGGGAACGTCTGGCAGAGTCCCCCGTGAGAAGGAGCTTTAACTCCCATCTATGGCAGAGCTTTGAACACGTTCTGAGGGAGGTGGGGGACATGAGTCTGGATTACGGGTAAATACGCTTATTTTAGGAAATTTTAACTTATTTCTAGATGTTTTTTCTAGTGCAGGGAATGTCTGTTTATTCCCACATGTAGTGATGAGATACCACCATCTTAGAACGGAGGAAATAACCGTCAGGATGTGAAATAAAGGTTCATCCACCTGCAGCCCGTTTTCTCTTTGGGCCCCTCTTGCTGCTCTTCTCCACCTTGACTTTCTTTGCCTTCTTCCCTCTCTCTTCCTCGTAGTCGCTGCCTCCTTCCTCATCCTCCTCTTCACCAAAGTCATTGTCTTCTTCCTCCTCGCTGCCAAAGTCATCTGCAACACCATAGGAGAGGAAGTCAGAGAGTGAGCTGGACGGCGCGGCGATCGCAGCGTGAAACGCCGCCTTACCTGCTGAATCGTTTTTAGATTTGGACAGCTTCTCATCAGAATCCTCACTGTGTAAAAAGAGACAGATTAGATTAGATTAAAGCTAAACCAGATGCAGCGTTCCTCGCCGAACGCCCTCTGACATCACACCCGTTTCTAAGAGCCAGGTGACGTCTGGCCACATGGAGACGCGTTTAGATGGAATCAGCTCCTCTGGTCATTCAGGTTCATTTAGTAGAAAAATAAAATCAGATCACAGACAGGAAACAAAACTAAAGTCATTTCAAAAACTTAAAATGCTTAAAAAAAAAACAATCGAGGAGGAATGGGAGGAAACTGGAGTCACCGTCTGAGTCCGAACTGTAAGAAAGGCTTAAAGGAAATGGGATTTCTATCCAGGAAAGCATCATCAACACCTAAAGTCAGAACGGGCTGAGGAGAAGCAATGGTGGACTGAGGATGACTGGATGGAAGTCATTCAGTGATGAATCTCTTATCAGCGTTGGATGATGCTGGAACTTTGGTCCAATGAGACTTTTTAAGAGGAGAACCTGAACAGGACCTGCTAATGTCCACAGTCACTGATGGCTGCCGTTACATCTTCAATCAATGAACAAGTTTACATTGAGAATTTGGACACACTTCTCATCCCATCAGTTGAAAGGATGTTTGGGGATGATTAAATCAGTTTGCAGCTTGCCATAAAGCAAAAACTGTGAAAACATTACTTAAAAAAACAAAATAGGTCGATGTGATGGTCTGCAAACAGCCCAGATCTTATGATGAGGATCCAACCAGCAGGGAGAGCTGGAGCCGGACTGATGAAAAGTCCCAAGGAAGAGTCTCGCTGAAGATTCTCGATGAAGATTTTAGATAGAGTCCCGAGGAAGAGTCTCGATGAAGAGTCCTGTTTGTCTCTCCTTAACGACCAGCTGTTAGAAAAGGTGCTGCGACTGAACACTAGTGATGAGTTGAAGCGTTCTGTAGTTTTTTCCCTCTGCTTGGTGTAATAAAGTAACCGTTACTGAAAACCATGTTTTATAATTCTATTTCTTTTATTCGTTCTTAAAGCCAGAAAGTTCCGGTGTGAAATGACTTTAGTTTAGTTTGTGGTGATCCGACAGTTTTCTACTAAATGAACCGTCTGAATGAAGAGAGGCGGGTTCCTCCAGCGTGTTTCCAGGGCTTATAAATGTGAGCTTTGCCGTTAAAGAAGAGGCAGGAGCAGAGGCTCCCACCTGTCCTCACCTGTCATCCTGTGAATTCTTCGAGCGCTTGTGCTTCGGCTCACGAGGGGGTGGGCGCACCTTCTTAGGCTTGTCCTCACTATACTCCTCATCTGCAGATGGATAGAAAAAGCAGATCAGCTCATCATGCCTTCCGGGCTGCATCTTACCGTTTTTATTTGAATTAATCTGAATTATTCATCCTCACTAATTGTAAAAGAATATATTCATTTTACATTTAAGATCAAAAATCTTTCCTCTCCATCAATCTGCTCTAAAAGCAGAACTACTCAAAGTAGAAAAGTTAAAGTTTCATTTAATAAATAATCAGATATCATATCAGATAAATGGATTTGCTGAATAATGGTTAGTTGCAGCTCCTGACAGGTTAGAGTTCTTTAGGGAAACTGCGTCGGCCAATCAGTGACCAGATTAGCGCTAACTAGCTGTGACCAAGCTAACAATCCATTAATCTGGATTATAAATTCTGTTTGGACGTGTGCAGAAGCAGAAACTGCTGGAATATTTATGAACAGCTAACTCCTTTATCACTGCAGTACCGCCTCTCTACCACTGGCGGCGCACTACAGCAACAAGCAGCGCCCCCAACAGCTCACCCAATGATTTACTGGGGCAGTCTAAATCAATAAGGTTCTTCCATGCTCCGATTCCAACATTCCTAATAAGAGGGGGGACTCTGGGATTCCGCCGTTGCTCACCTGCATCGTCGGACTCGTTGAATTGTGAGTAGTTCACCACTTTCCTGTTCCTGTGGACATAAACGCAGACATTGGGTCAGATCTCTGGCTGAAGGAGCTCCTCCTCATCAAGGCCAGGAAACAGAAACTGGGACAGGATGCATCAGCGGGTTATTCAGAGCTCCTGTGCTTTCCAGGGTTACCGTGGTTACCTGGAGAACTTTGGATCACGCAACACACGTTAGTAAACATCAAACCACATTTATGAAATCAGCTAATTAAAGTCTAGCTCAGCCAACACACCATCACTATAACGAGTTATTTTATAGTGAAGTCACGGATTGTAGGACCTCAGCAAACGGGCTGCTTCTTCAATTAAATCTGTTTTCCATTGGAAATGAACTAATTATAGTTTAAGTCGCCTTCGTTCATTCTCCCCTCACTATGGAGCAACAGAACAGCAGCACTACAGTAATAGTGCTGCTGTTCACATTGAGCCGTGAGTAAAATGATTTAATATGTATTAGTTTTAAAAACAAGCGGTGATACCAGCCCTGACCAATCAGTGACCAACAGTCCTCTGACATCACCTCAGAGCGCTTTGCTCCACCAGTAGAAATGGATCCTCGTAGCGCTGACTGAGACTGACAGGTGGAAACTGGGAAACACTAACCAGTGGAAACGCTCACCGGGGGAAAGGCTCACCGGGGGAAAGGCTCACCGGGGGGAAACGCTCACCGGGGGGAAACGCTCACCGGGGGGAAACGCTCACCGGGGGGAAATGCTCACCGGGGGAAACGCTCACCGGAGGAAACGCTCACCGGGGGAAACGCTCACCGGAGGAAAGGCTCACCGGAGGAAACGCTCACCGGAGGAAACGCTAAATGGAGGAAACGCTCACCGGGGGAAACGCTCACCGGGGGGAAAGGTAAACGGGGGAAACGCTCACCGGGGAAAACGCTCACTGGAGGAAAAGCTCACCGGGGGGAAAGGTAAACGGGGGAAACGCTCACCGCGGAAAACGCTCACTGGAGGAAAAGCTCACTGGAGGAAAAGCTCACTGGAGGAAAAGCTCACTGGAGGAAACGCTAAATGGAGGAAACGCTCACTGGGGGAAACGCTCACTGGGGGAAACGCTCACTGGGGGAAACGCTAAATGGAGGAAACGCTCACTGGAGGAAACGCTCACTGGAGGAAACGCTCACTGGAGGAAACGCTAAATGGAGGAAACGCTCACTGGGGGAAACGCTCACTGGGGGAAACGCTCACTGGGGGAAACGCTAAATGGAGGAAACGCTCACTGGAGGAAACGCTCACTGGAGGAAACGCTCACTGGAGGAAAGACTAAATGGAGGAAACGCTAAATGGAGGAAACGCTCACTGGAGAAAACGCTCACTGGGGGAAACGCTCACTGGAGGAAACGCTCACTGGAGGAAACACTAAATGGAGGAAACGCTCACTGGAGGAAACGCTCACTGGAGGAAACGCTCACTGGGGGAAACACTAAATGGAGGAAACGCTCACTGGAGGAAACGCTCACTGGAGGAAACGCTCACTGGAGGAAACGCTCACTGGAGGAAACGCTCACTGGAGGAAACGCTCACTGGAGGAAACGCTAAATGGAGGAAACGCTCACTGGAGGAAACGCTCACTGGAGGAAACGCTCACTGGGGGAAACGCTCACTGGGGGAAACGCTCACTGGAGGAAACGCTCACTGGAGGAAACGCTCACTGGGGGAAACGCTCACTGGAGGAAACGCTCACTGGAGGAAACGCTCACTGGAGGAAACGCTCACTGGGGGAAACGCTCACTGGGGGAAACACTAAATGGAGGAAACGCTCACCGGGGGAAACGCTCACCGGAGGAAACGCTCACCGGGGGAAACGCTCACCGGAGGAAAGGCTCACCGGAGGAAAGGCTCACCGGAGGAAACGCTCACCGGAGGAAACGCTAAATGGAGGAAACGCTAAATGGAGGAAACGCTCACCGGGGGAAACGCTCACCGGGGGGAAAGGTAAACGGGGGAAACGCTCACCGGGGAAAACGCTCACTGGAGGAAAAGCTCACCGGGGGGAAAGGTAAACGGGGGAAACGCTCACCGGGGAAAACGCTCACTGGAGGAAAAGCTCACTGGAGGAAAAGCTCACTGGAGGAAACGCTAAATGGAGGAAACGCTCACTGGGGGAAACGCTCACTGGGGGAAACGCTCACTGGGGGAAACGCTAAATGGAGGAAACGCTCACTGGAGGAAACGCTCACTGGAGGAAACGCTCACTGGAGGAAACGCTAAATGGAGGAAACGCTCACTGGGGGAAACGCTCACTGGGGGAAACGCTCACTGGGGGAAACGCTAAATGGAGGAAACGCTCACTGGAGGAAACGCTCACTGGAGGAAACGCTCACTGGAGGAAAGACTAAATGGAGGAAACGCTAAATGGAGGAAACGCTCACTGGAGAAAATGCTCACTGGGGGAAACGCTCACTGGAGGAAACGCTCACTGGAGGAAACACTAAATGGAGGAAACGCTCACTGGAGGAAACGCTCACTGGAGGAAACGCTCACTGGGGGAAACACTAAATGGAGGAAACGCTCACTGGAGGAAACGCTCACTGGAGGAAACGCTCACTGGAGGAAACGCTCACTGGAGGAAACGCTCACTGGAGGAAACGCTAAATGGAGGAAACGCTCACTGGAGGAAACGCTCACTGGAGGAAACGCTCACTGGGGGAAACGCTCACTGGGGGAAACGCTAAATGGAGGAAACGCTCACTGGAGGAAACGCTCACTGGAGGAAACGCTAAATGGAGGAAACGCTCACTGGAGGAAACGCTCACTGGAGGAAACGCTCACTGGGGGAAACACTAAATGGAGGAAACGCTCACTGGGGGAAACGCTCACTGGAGGAAACGCTAAATGGAGGAAACGCTCACTGGAGGAAACGCTCACTGGAGGAAACGCTCACTGGGGGAAACGCTCACTGGAGGAAACGCTCACTGGAGGAAACGCTCACTGGGGGAAACGCTCACTGGAGGAAACGCTCACTGGAGGAAACGCTCACTGGAGGAAACGCTCACTGGGGGAAACGCTCACTGGGGGAAACACTAAATGGAGGAAACGCTCACTGGGGGAAACGCTCACTGGAGGAAACGCTCACTGGAGGAAACGCTCACTGGAGGAAACGCTCACTGGAGGAAACGCTCACTGGGGGAAACGCTCACTGGGGGAAACACTAAATGGAGGAAACGCTCACTGGGGGAAACGTTAAATAGTGGAAATGCAGAGCAGAAGAATAGAGCTACATCCATGTTTACCCCCCCCAGCAACTCTGATCACTAGTATTGGATAACAGATCCTATAGTTATAACAGGCTTCCCTATAATATTGCACATTTCACTGACACCAAGCAGCTGTCCATCAATGCAACGCCCCCATCTCACCGACCACCAGCACCCCCTGGTGGACTGAAAACATTTATCTGAAGACAAAATAAAAACCCAAACTCTGAGGAAAAAGGTTCCTATAAGAAGACTTTGCAACGCGATCCTTACGATAGATATGATTTATTCAATTACGGTTTTAGTGGAAAGTTACTTTATTTAAATATTAGACTCAGACTAAGTAAGCCTCTAATTAAAATCTTGATCCCGTTCAGGGAAGTGAGTCAGCTGACTGACCAGGCGATGATGCGTTCCGCTGATGGTTATCAGAGAACCGCGCCGAGCCCGACTGATGAACACTAGCTTTAGCTCGGTTCAGTGGCGTCCGCCACGGTGCGGCTCCATTCAACCGTTGCCTTGGTTACTGTGCTCGGACCGTCAGCAGGCCAGTGGAAATGGAGGCAGTAGAAACTGTTCCCAAGGGGAGGGGCATCAGAACGTTCTTGGAGCTGATTGGGTAGCCGCCTCCGTTTTACAGCTAGCAGTCAACCGATCAATCAAATCCGGTCGGAAACACGCAGCCACCATCCACTCCGCAAAAATGGTAAATGGTAAATGTCCTGTACTTATATAGCGCCTTTATTCAAGTTAGGAGACTTGACCAAAGCGCTTTACACTACATTCATTCACCCATTCACTCACACACTGATGGTGGCAAGCTACATTGTAGCCACAGCTGCCCTGGGGCTCACTGACAGAAGCGAGGCTGCCGTACACTGGCGCCACCGCGCCCTCTGACCACCATCAGTAGACAATGCAGGTGAAGTGTCTTGCCCAAGGGCACAACGACAATGGAAGTCGGAGTCGGGGCTTGAACCGTCAACCCTTCGATTTCAGGGCAAACTCCTACATCCAACGCCACTGTCGCAAAGGCAACAATTGCGTCATTTTTGCTTGTTGATCAGAAAAAAAATCAAAGCTATTCCACCTGAAACAGGTGAAACGTTTCTGCACCGAGGCCAAACGATTCAGGATGTGAAACACGGTCCGTGGCCCACGATTGGATCCTGACACGTCAATCAAGGGTGTCTGCTGGTCCCTCCCCCCTGTGCGTGTCGTAACTCGTCAGCGAGTCTCTTAGCTCAGTCTTCCATATTGTCTCGATAGCAGCGAAGGAAAGCAGTAGCTCTACTGAAGACAAACAGGCTCCAACGCCTCAACAAAGAACAAGATATAACAAATAAAATTAATTTTACTTAATTTTATTCTAAAAAACCTAAATTTATCCTAGACTAATTCATAAACAGTGAACCATCATCTCTGATTCAACAGGCTTTGCTGAAGACTGACTGAACTTTTCCAGAACACCTGATTTCACATAAAGTACGGAAGAGGATTAGGGCCACTGAAAAAAAAAGAGTAAACTGATTTTTACATTTTATTTCAGTATAGTATGGGAAAAAAGTCAGAATTCTGAGATTAAAGTCAGAATTCTGACTTTAATCTCAGAATTCTGACTTTTTTCTCAGAATTCTGACTTTTTTCTCATACTATACTGAAATATAATTAAAAAAGAAATCAGTTAGCTTTCTTTTTTTTCAGTGGCCCTAATCCTCTTCCGTATAAAGTGTTTCTCTACACATATTTAATATATATATTTAAATCAATGCTGTTATTTTCCATTATTCTAATTCATTATTACTTTTTTGATTTTCAATGTTTTTTACCCAGACTTCACCTTTAAACTTTAATAATAATTAATTACAGGTTGATTGTCTGTTTATAGTTCTACCAGCATTAGAGAGTAAATATTAAATTGAAAGAAGCTACTGAATGTTAATTTCTTTCCTTTTAAAGGAGAAGTTCGGTTTTTTACACTTTAAGCCCATTTTCTGTAGTGTCCAGGATGAAATCGAATGATCGACACCAAAAGTTTGACAATTGCTCCTGTCTCTGCTTTTTGGCTCATGCAGAATCCCCCCCTGGCTGCTTTAGAATGGCTAGCATAGAGCATGTCCGGTAATGTCCTTAAAACAACCTTAAACGTTCTTTTTTTAAAATATGCTACTCACCGTGTCGTCAGCGCTGTTCAATGACATTTCAAAAAAAGTTTCGTAAAGAAAAAACGTTCCTGTAGTGTTTTATTTAGCATTTTGTAAATCCCATTGAGTTCTGTAGGAATAGTCAATATTCCGCTGCCACCGGAAACGGAAATGGGGCCTGTTTACACAGTTGTAGTCTTTT